>NC_066628.1:32740733-32756221 GCF_025201925.1 Gopherus flavomarginatus
GGGTCTTTTCTCCTCCTGAAATTTATGACCTGGTGTCTCATCATGCCATGACGTCACCCAGTGCCTTGGATTTTATGAAGACACACACAGGTCTCCTTGAAAGGACATGCACCCCAGCACTGGTCCCTGGACTTCTGCATTTCTGAGAAATGGGTTGGCACATCTGTGACAGATGCAACCAGAGAGAGCCATCCTCCTCCCAAGTTTGCACTGCATTTAAGGCAGCTTGAGAGGGATTTTTATATACCACCAATTAAAAACAGCATTCACCCTTGTGTCCTCATGCCCCACCCTGACTCTGCACTTTCCCTCCAAGGCAGCCAGACAGTTTCGGGCTCATAAGGATGATTGATGTTGTTTTCTTTTGGCAGTGAAATATGTTAAATCCTTCAGAGACAGGGCGGGACTCAGAATTGCCTTCTCCATCACTTGATCCAAGCTCCAAATCAAAAAAACAGTGGCTGCAGCATGGAGTATCTAACATAATCCCCAGTTAAGCTAGTAGGATGGGCCTTAAATGAGACAAGTCAGTGGTGATCTGGGGAGGTCCTGGATGACTGGAAAAAGGCTAATGTAGCACCATTCCTTAAAAAAGGGAAGAAGGAGGATCGGGGAACTACAGGCCAGTCAGCCTCATCTCAGTCCCTGGAAAAATCGTGGAGCAGGTACTCAAAGAATCAATTCTAAAGCACTTAGAGGAGAGGAAAGTGATCAGGAAGAGTCAGCATAGATTCACCAAGGGCTAGTCATGCCCGACTAACCTAATTGCCTTCTATGATGAGATAACTGGCTCTGTGGATGAGGGGAAAGCAGTGGACGTGTTATTCCTTGACTTTAGCAAAGCTTTTGATACGGTCTCCCACAGTATTCCTGCCAGCAAATTAAAGAAGTATGGGCTGGATGAATGGACTATAAGGTGAATAGAAAGCTGGCTAGATCATCAGGCTCAACGGGTAGTGATCAATGCCTCCATGTCTAGTTGGCAGCCCCAAGTGGAGTGCCCCAAAGGTCGGTCCTGGGGCCGGTGTTGTTCAATAGCTTCATTAATGATCTGGAGGATGGCATGGACTGCACCCTCAGCAAATTTGCAGATGACTTTAAACTGAGAGGAGTGATAGATATGCTGGAGGGTAGGGATAGGGTACAGAGGGACCTAGACAAATTAGAGGATTGTGCCAAAAGAAATCTGATGAGGTTCAACAAGGAAAGTGCAGAGTCCTGCACTTAGGAAGGAAAAATCCCATGCACTGCTACAGACTAGGATAGGGTGACCTGATGAGAGGAAGAAAATATTGGGACAAATTGTGGGGAGGGTCGAGGTCAGAGCGAAAAAAAAAAAAAGCGGAGTGCCGTTGGTGGAAGAAGAAAAAAAAAAAGGAGTACCGTGAAATATTGGGATATCAGGACATATTGTGTGGGACAAATGCTTAAATATCGGGACAGGGTCAATTTTATCAGGACGTCTGGTCATCCTAGACTAGGGACCGAATGGCTAGGCAGGAGTTCTGCAGAAAAAGACCTAGGGGTTACAGTGGACGACAAGCTGGATATGAGTTGATGGTGTGCTCTTGTTGCCAAGAAGACTAACAGCATTTTGGGCTGTATAAGTAGGGCATTGCCAGTAGATCAAGGGACGTGATCATTCCCCTCTATTCGACATTGGTGAGGCCTCATCTGGAGTACCGTGTCCAGTTTTCGGACCCCCACTACAAGAAGGATGTGGAAAAATTGGAAAGAGTTCGGTGGAGGGCAACAAAAATGATTAGGGGGTTGGAGCACATGGCCTATGAGGAGAGGCTGAGGGAACTGGGATTGTTCAGTCTGCAGAAGAGAAGAATGAGAGAGGGTTTGATAGCTGCTTTCAACTACCTGAAAGGGGGTTCCAAAGAGGATGGATCTAGGCTGTTCTCAGTGGTACCAGATGACAGAACAAGGAGTAATGGTCTCAAGTTGCAGTGGGGGAGGTTTAGGTTGGATATTAGGAAAAACTTTTTCACTAGGAGGGTAGTGAAGCACTGGAATGGGTTCTCTAGGGAGGTGGTGGAATCTCCTTCCTTAGAGGTTTTTAAGGTCAGGCTTGACAAAGTCTTGGCTGGGATGATTTAGTTGAGAATTGGTCCTGCTTTGAGCAGGGGGTTGGACTAGATGACCTCCTGAGGTCCCTTCCAGCCCTGATATTCTATGATTCTATGAATGGCCACTGAACTGGTCAGAAGATTGACTGTAGCTCAGTAAAGTTTTTTGTGACTTTCTGTATCTGGTACAGGGACACTAATAAAAAAAAACAGTTGGAATTTTTATGTGTTTAAGGAAATATCCAGATCACTTTAGGTCCTTTTGGTTTGTCTGCCGGAGGTATTCTGTCTAGGTTTTATTTGATATAAACCAAAAACTGTCTTCAGAAGGGCAAATTCCACCTGCTATTTTTATCTCCTTCTTCCAGAATTCAGGCTGATGGGATAAGCCTTTTTGCATGTAGGCCTCTTCATGAGCGCAAAGGGGCAATTGATAAAAGTCTTTGTATTGTGATGTCCCAAAATGGCACATTTAGTTTTGAAAGGCCTTCCGGATGAGCAAGAGATGAGCCCTCCTGACTGGGATTTCAGAGCAAACATGTTTTTTACAGTTGTAAAGCAAAAACTTAAATATTGCCTTATAGCATGTGACAAAGATATTATACATGGGATTAATACATGCAGCGATTTACAAGCATTTCATAAAGTCAGACACATTGTTAGAAGATCAATACCCAGCTTAACCATTCTGACACACAGGTGAAACATGCTGTTTTGCAGCAATGAATTTGTCAGTGCCTGGCAGAGACTTAAAGCCTTGGCAACAGCTGGCACTTGGTCAGCCAGCATAACAATGGACTCTCCCCCCCATTTTCATAAAAGGACCACGTTGGGACCCCTTCATTCTAGACAGGATCTAGCTGGGACACGCCTCCATATAATAATATGGGGAGCACAGTGCAGTCACAACCCTCTGACAGCTGTTCATGACCTCCGTGTTGAGAACACCAGGCATCTCCGACCCTATGGAGAGCAGATGGACATTCTCAGAAACACATAAACCCTGGATAATGGCTTAAACTGAGCTATAGGAATGTTGATGAATCCTGGGTTGCACCTTCCAGCAAAAATGGTGTTGCTGCCACCTGCTCTGTTCTGTTGGTTGAATTCCTTGGACTGAGGATCAAGACAGATGCTCTCAAGTTCTGGTGATTGTTTCTGCAGTGTATGTGACTTTGCCTCAGTGCAAGGATCTCTCTGTCATATTTGCTGGAGAGTTTTGCAAACAACTCACAGGCCATCTTAATGCAGCCATTGCTGTACAGAAAATCCACTTTGCCTGACAACCTTTCCTTGCACAGTCCTGTCTCCATGGTCTCTTGACAAATAGTGTCAGTTTGCATCCCCAGGTTTTAATAAACATCATTACATTTCAGCAGAAGAAGATCTATTTGAGTGAATTCTTAACTAGTGTTTGACCAATAGTGTGACCTAACGTACTGGCATCATTTCACAAAAGCCTCATTTTCTCATAACATGTGGGGCTCAAATTCAATGGCAAGCCTCATAGCGGGTATGCACTTTGGCTTGCTCCTGAAAAAGTAAATCTCATCAGTGCAAAAAAATGTAAATGTGCATTTCTTCACAGCATCTCCCACTGCCAAGCAGACAACAAGTTTATGTAGGCTCAGAAAAAATTCCCATTTGAATAATTATTGTTTTCTTATAAATTAGCTGCACAAAACTGCATCACTTGCAGTAAAACAATCTTACGTTACATGGGCTTAAGCGGCAGGACTAGTATAATAAATCCTATGTTGAGTCACCAAATTCCTTGCATTCTTTGACTTCCCATTCTGTGTCAAATGTCAGATTTCTTGTTGGGGTAACACAAGCTACAGCCAGAGCCAAGGGGTTGTGTGGGTTTTAATTGTAAAAGCAACATTCTCGCAGAGAATGACAAGTTCATAGCCTTAATTCATGTCTTACTTGTCCTCTGGATGGACTGAAGTAGCTGGAAAGTCTTGTCATCTCTACATAGTCTGGTTTTGTGTTTAAGCTCTCAGAGATCTAGTTGGGGGGTCTTAAAGACATGCACTACCCAGGACCCTAGGTCCCTGATCCTGGGTGGGGCCTCTGTGTGCTACTGGAATCCAAATAAAAATATTAATAATATGTTTGAACTTTCTGACCAGGATGAGAACATTCAGAAACTTGGGGGCTGATTCACCCAATCAGAATGGTAGCATCTTACCACCACTTTGCATTTACTTTGTACTGGTATTGAACAAAGGTGAACTTGGTCCATAAAACTAGGTTAATGAATTCCATGTTTTATTTATTTACTTATTGTGACAGTCTGCACCATTATGTTCACCCTTTTTACAAGACTGTGATGAATTTTGTATGCCTTGTGAGGTATCATTTAAAAACCCATAATCTGCTGAACATTATTGTCCTGGTAAAATATGTGTGGCAACGTTGTATGTAAAGTAATACGGTTCTACTGTATAACATTGCTGTAACATGTTCCAGATTTAGAAAAGCAGGTTCAAACCAGTTCTTCAGAGACAAAAGACATACTGACACCCACCCCAAGTACCAGCATAATCAAATAGACTATCAGGGACTATCACCTAGTTAAGCAGCCATTCTTTGGGAAAAAGGTGTGAGAGAGAACTTAACATACTGACAATTGAACAACTGGGGGTTTCCATATAAACAGACTGGCTCTTGCCTGAACCCCAGCTGGAGAAAATCCCTCAAAGAGGGGAGAAAGATATAAGAATGAGAAAAAGAGGCTCCCAAATTACTTCTCTCCTCTAAATCTCTACTTACAGCAGCTACAACGCTTGAAAGAAAAAGAAAGCATCATTGAACTGTGTGTGGGGAGGTCCTGGCTGAAGCAATCCTGACAGACTGCTGTAAGCTTATGGTGAGAAAACCCTTTTTGCTTTTAAATTCACTTAACTTGTTAAGTTAGATATTATCTTGTGTTTTATCTTTTTATTTTCTTTGTAACCAATCCTACTTTTATGCCTCATTAATTGCAATCCCTTAAAATCTATATTTTGTAGTTAATACACTTGTTTTATTATTTTATCTAAACCAGTGTGTGTTTGTTTGGGAACCACCACTTGAGATGACAGGGTTTGTGCATATTATATTTCTTTGCTGAAATGACAGACTTTCTATGAGCTTGTATTGTCCAGAAGGAGAGAGCTGGGCAGTACAAGGCACATATTTCTGGGGATAAATCTGGGACTGGGAGTTGGCTGGTGTCTCTCTGCAGTGTAATTCAGGAGTGGCTTGCTAGAAGCATTACTATAATTCAGTTGGGAGTGATTTTGCATGCTAGAGGCTGTGTGAGCAGGACCAGGAGCCGTTGCTTTCAAAGCAAAGCAGTGTAAAAGGCAGCCCATTATGGAGAACTGAAGGGACACAGCTGTTCAGCAGTCCCGATTGTACCCTGGGTAATGTCACACTTATTTATGTATTTGCACTTAGAATGTAAATTCTTTGGGGTAGGGACAATATTTTTGTTCTGTGTTTGTACAACACATAGCACAACAGGGCCCTGGTCCATAAGCTACTGTAGTACAATACTAATAACAACTTTATTATTGTTGTTGTTGTTACCATACTTTTAGATCCTCTGGATTTCTATGCTATCCTAGTCCTTCTTTCCTCTGTTAAACTGCTTTGAGTACATTGAAGCTGTTCAGACCACGCAGCTTCTGACCTGTAGCTCCCTTGATACCTTTGCAGTCCTCACCCCGATATGAG
This sequence comes from Gopherus flavomarginatus, assembly GCF_025201925.1. Taxonomy (NCBI): domain Eukaryota; kingdom Metazoa; phylum Chordata; order Testudines; family Testudinidae; genus Gopherus; species Gopherus flavomarginatus. Next base: position 32,746,535 of record NC_066628.1, read on the forward strand.
CCTCATAATGGGTGAAATTCACCAGTGCAGAGAGCCAAGGCAAGGGTGGCCACCGACACATTCCCAGAACGCCAGACATTCCGGTACTTTCAGGAAGGACATGGGCCCACCCTACCAGAGTGACCCAACCCCTACCAGCATGATCTTGCACTCATGGTGTGTGTGATGTCACACTATACAGAGGACGCCATTTTGAAGAGCCACTCTGCCCCCTGCCAGTGTGATTTCACACCCCAACAGGGATGGAATGGTGCACTTTTCACATCTGATTTTGTCTCAGTACTGGACAGGGGACAAAACACCCAAGAAGAGGACTGTCTGGTTTAAAACCAGATGAATGGCAAGGCCTATTCCAACTTAAGTTCCACTTAAACCCCAGTTTGAGGACATAAGTAGGATGTAAGTGGTGCCTGGGCCTGTGCTGCCCCCTCTGCACCTGATATAATTATTTAGTATTTGTTCCACAGGGTGCTAGGTGCTTTTCTTGGGATCCAAAGATCTCTATGGAGCCGATTTGTACGGCTCATTCCTCAATCTCAGTCTTGTAAAGATGGAGCATGGCAGTTCAAGAAACAACATGGAAGCCTGAAGGCACAAACATTTCATGATGCTATACAGCAAGCTTGAGTTTTTGGAGAGAAGCTTCCACTGTCAGAAATTGAGATAGCACAGAACTGAATTATGCTCCTATAACCACCTGGAGTTTGCCAACTCATGAACCTCTGAACTAAGCCTCTAGGACTGCCCTATGGACTACAACAATAATGGCTACCAGAACCCCCTGACAACATTTCCCAGCAGGTTTGGAATGGGTACAGAATGGATTAGAAACTCCTGCTGACACTAGTAGGGAGGATTCTGCATGGTGTAAAGTGAACTACCAGTTTGCTAGGCCAATGATGAGCTGGTGCTGCTCAGCCCCTCAGTGGGAGGAGACAGCCTGACTTGGAGGCAAAGAGACTCGTTTTAGTTTCAGTTCTGAGCTTTGAGTTTGGCTTGGGATCTGAGCAGAACAGCTCAAGGAGACTCTGATTAACTCCCGCTCCCCACAAAGGGAGTCTTTGCACTGCTGTGGGATCTACTGCATGGGTCAGGCAGTTCCAGCCCTGCAGAGACCAGAAATCTGACCCAGCATCGGCTACTGAGAACCAGCTGAGACTAGCGCAAGACTCCAGACCAAGGAGCCAGGAGTGGACCCTGCTCCACCCAGAGAAGTGACACAGTAAGATGACCAGTTTTGTTTGTTTGTTTGTGCAAGAAAGTCAGCGTTCACAGCTCTGCATTACTCATCTCTGGACTCATCCTCGGGGTATCATCTGCCTGGGAAGGTACCAAGGAAGGAGCTGGGGGTTGGGAAGAGTTGTGAGTGGTGGGAAGCAGAGGATTGATTGATTTGTTGATGGTGCTAGTATCTCTTAGTTAATGCTAACCCTTTCCTTCCCCAGATCCTATTATCCTACTCCCAATAAGTATCGCCCTTGTCATTTCTGAGCGTGTCATTTCTTGAGTGGGGTTTGTGCTGATGTACTTTACTGTTTCTTGTGTACAGGGCTATATCCTTCTTGCCAGCGGTGGTAGCATTATTCATTTTCCCAAGGGACAGCACCCCGTATGTCTTGGGCACAGTGAGGAATCACCTTGGGCGGAGGCACGAGGCATCCTACAAAAGAACTCAGACCCCAACCCATGGAGAAAGGGCAGAAGCCACTGAAGTAGAAGCCCCAGGGCGTAGGCTTGAGACACACCTCAGGGGAGGGGTTAAACTCCCATGAGCAATGTCACACCGATAAACTAAAAGCCAAATGGCTCTTAATCAGAGAGTCTGCCTCGGTTCACTTCTGCTTCTGGTTAACTTTCTTCTAGGCCTAAAAACTGCACTTCAGGCACACACACATAAGTCAATCACAAGCCAGGATTTTTCACGTGTCTAATAATAGAGATCGTTCAGCCAATCACAGCACTGTTAAGTTGCTTCATACTGGGAAGCTGGGACTCTGCTACTATAAGACAGAAAACTAAATTTGTAATATACTGCAACTGAGTGGCTACTGCAGGCATGAAGATACGTCAATTTTCTTTTTACTTTCATCATCCCCAGTCTAAGAACTTCCTTCTCCCACCCATCCCTAAAGCAAAACCTCCCACTGGTTAGACTACGATTATTTAACACCAAACTTTGAACTTAGATCATATTCTTTTTGATTACACTGTAATAGGTAGAGCTGGTCAGAAATTTTCAGGCAGAATTTTTTTCTGTCAGAAAATGCCAGTTCATCAAAATCAGAATGTTTTGCAAGACTGTGTCAATTCTGACAAAATTCCAGTGGAAACAAAGCAGTTTTCTGCCACCTTGCCTCCCCAGTCCCTTGATAGCCCAGCTCTCAGGCTCCCCAAGCTGCCCAGCTCCCCACCTGGCAGGCTACTGGGGCTCGGGGAAGCTCAGGAGGCCTCAGATATTTTTCGAAGTGAAAATTGTGAATTCCCATGTCACAGGAAAGTTCGAGGTTTTTTCTATTTCAGAATGATTTTTTTTTAATTTCACAATTTCTGTGGAATGGGAATTCCAGTCTCCAACCAGCTCTGGAGGTATTTAGAATTGAACTATAAGATGCCTGATTCCTGATCCATCCACCAAAGAGACTAAGCACTCTCTCCCCTGATTGGTATCCAGCATATGGGGCCATCGCAAGACACCTTGTAATTCAACTTTAAAGACCTTGAAATCACATAGAGTGCAACAGAATGAGCTCAGAAGAGCAAGTCTGACACAAAAGCCCCTTGGCAAAAGGTCCCCTGTTCTTTGGAAACATCTCTCGTCTCAGACCGAATAAACTCACTATATCAAAGACATTGCTTATAGGGCATTTGTCCATAAAGAGCAACGTGTAAGGTCTCTACTGAAAGCTTGCAACTTGTCGCTGTTCATAATCCTGGCATGACATGTGTACGGATGATACTTAAGGAATAATGTAACTATATTGAAGTTTATGACCCTGGAGTCATCAGGGAGTAATACTACCTGATAACAGTCTATTCATGCAGAAGGGCTTTGCCATGCTTCCCCACCCAACGCCCCGGTCAGTAGAAAGATAATGCCAGGCTCAATTGTCAATCATTGCTCCCTCACAGAACAATTCATAGAAAACCATCAAAGACAACTGGGAACAACCAAAACTTCTTGGAGGTAAAAAGGAACAGTGTAACCAACTGGGGATCGCCCTGCCTGTGAATAGCCAAAAGACTGATTCAGAGATGAGAGGACAGAGAAAGACCCTCTGCATCCATTCACGGAGAAGACATCTTGTGAGCAGGGTGTTTTGCAAGAAAGACTGGATCCATCCTGTTTCCTGGGAAGCCAGCCCGATCTGCAACACATTGAACTTGGGGGGTGCAAGAAGAGAACATACTTTACTGAGTAGGAAAGGTGACTATCAATAAATGTAGGCCCTAGTTCACGTTTTATGATTTTGTCTTGCACTGTAATAATCTGTTTCCATCACTTTCTCTTGTCTCTAGTGAAACCGCTATTCTTTCTTAATAAGCCTTCTTCTGTGTTATTACAAGTGTGGTGTGTTATACAGGAGCAGTGGTTTAAGGTAAACCTGGTAAACCAGGATACACTGCACCAGTGGGGGCAGAGGATCTGGGATTTCTGTAATTACCAGTGCCAGGGGCTGGATATCATAGGGGAATAATTCGAGTGGATCAGGTACTGTGGAGCACCCATTGTTAACCTGCAAGGTAAACGTGACTGGCACCGCCCGGAGAAGAGTGCTGGAGTGGCTGAAAGACTGCTGGTGTTTGGGAGCTAACCCCAGGTACCACAAGTATCCCTCATGCTGGAGGCAGGGGATAACAATGTGACTCATAGTTCTGGGAGCTCAGAGAACCATCACAGTAAGTCACACATGCCTACCCTGAAAGAATGGTAATTGGAAAAGAAAAGTACCTTACTTAAAACTGACGCTGACTGTTGATTGTGTGTGTGTGTGTCTGCTCACATGCGTCTGTATGCATATGCATGTGTGTATGTGTGTGTACACACAGAGATGAGCCAGAGCCAGAATAATCAGATCCAGATTCACAGTCCTTCCAAGGACCACTAATCTAATATTCCAGTCTAGCATTTCAGAAGGTAATGTGACGCACAAAGCCCCAGTGGAAGACATGCAAATTCCACACTTGCAATCAAAGTAAAAATACCCACAGTGCTCTGGCAAAACAGCCTGTTCCATTTCAGGTTCAAGATCTTAACTTCAACTAAAGCCCAGGGGCGCGTCTGTCTCCTCTGCAGGCTGGAGGAGGTCCATTTGCACCTGTGAACGTTTTCATTTTCATCTTAATTACATGGCCCGGCGCCTGCAGTTTTCCAACGCTGACAGAAAGTGGTTTATGATGAAAGCAAGTGGAGCAGTTACAGCAGGATCCAGCTAATTCCTCCTCTGACCTCGCTGTGGCTTGAACTTACTGTGTTGTTCCAACTGGTCTGTATTTTAGCAGCTTTGGCACCGGCTTAGGAAGGAAAAAACCTGGTATCTTCCAGACAGGAGATATTTTAAAAAAACCTGTAGACGTGTGGCCATTGTTAGTCACTTTTTCTCTCATTGTTCCTTTCCGAGGACAGGGAGATAATATGAAGGTAGTATGCCAGGTACCCGTAAGCACCATAGGAGGATCTGTTCTCTTTCTTTTTTTGAGTTCCACTGTTCAACTGCCTATTTTGCAGAAGCAGCCAATGCTGAACTTATTCTGTACATTAGTCTGATTCTGACAAGCCAAGGAAACCACAAATAAAGCACATGGATTTTGAGTCTAAGGACTCTTCCCAACTATGACCAACAGAAAACATCTGTGGCGAGAAGGAACTGTTCATTTACTATCTGAAATGTCAGTGAAACCCAGGAGGAAAGGAACTGAATACAGCCATTCCATAGACCTTGCATAGCCCTTGCTGCAGTAATTGAATGTAGCTAATTTGCACTGATTCATTGCAGCCTTTTCATGCTAACGGAATAGAAATGTAATGAAAGCACGGGGAAAAACATCACTCCAAATAATCGTGTTCTTCGGGCAGAGAAAAAAACCAGCACCATTTGAGGAAGAATCCAGCCAAAAGTGCAGGAATTAGAACAGCTCCATCATTACACAACACACTCATGTTTCATCTGGAGAATGAATCATAAAAATAGGGCTCTCAAGCGATTAAAAATTAATTACAATTAATTGTGCAATTAAACAAATTAAGCACTATGAATCACATTGTTAAATAATAATAGAATACCATTTATTTAAATATTTTGGGTTTTTTTACCTTTTCAAATATACTGATTTCAATTACAACACAGAATACAAAGTATACAGTGCTCACTTTATCTTTTTGTTTACAAATATTTACACTGTGTAAAATAAAAGAAATAGTATTTTTTCAATTCACCTCATACAAGTACTGCAGTGCACTCTCCTTATCATGAAAGTTAAACTTACAAATGTAGAATTATGTACAAAAAATAACTACATTCATGAACAAAACATTGTAAAACTTTAGAGCCTACAAGTCCACTCAGTCCTACTTCTGTTCAGCCAATCGCTAAGACAAACAAATTTATTTACATTTGCAGGAGATAATGCTGCCCTTTTCTTGTTTACAATGTCACCTGAAAGTGAGAACAGGTGTTCACATGGCACTGTTGTAGCCAACGTTGCAAGATATTTACTTGCCAGATGCGCTAAAGATTCATGCTTCAACCAGCATTCAAGGGGACATGTGTCCATGCTGATGAGGTGTTCTGCTCGATAACAATCCAAAGCAGTGCAGCCTGACCAAGTTCATTTTCACCATCTGAGTCAGATGCCACCAGCATAGGGTTACCAGATAGCAACTGTAAAAGAACGAGACAGGGGGTGGGAGGTAATAGGTGCCTATATATGAAAAAGTCCCAAAAAATGGGACTGTCCCTTTAAAAATAGGACATTTGGTCACTCTACACCAGCAGAAGGTTGATTTTCTTTTTGGTGGTTTGGGTTCTGTAGTTTCCGCATCAGAGTGTTGCTTTTAAGACTTCTGAAAGCATGCTCCACACCTTATCCCTCTCAGATTTTCGAAGACACTTCAGATTCTTAAACCTTGGGTTAAGTTCTGTAGCTATCTTTAGAAATCTCACATTGGTACTTTCTTTGCATTTTGTCAAATCTGCAGTAAAAGTATTCTTAAAATGAACATGTGCTGGGTCATCACCCAAGACTGCTGTAACATGAAATATATGGCAGAATGCATGTAAAACAGAGCAGGAGACATACAATTTTCCCCCAAGGAGTTCAGTCACAAATTATTTAATGCATTATTTTTTTTTAAAGTGTCATCACTGTGGAAGCATGTCCTCTGAAATGGTGGCCAAAGCATGAAGGGGCACACGAATGTTTAGCATATCTGGCATGTAAATACCTTGCAATGCTGGGTATAAAATTGCCATTGGAATGCCTGTTCTCACTTTCAGGTGACATTGGAAAAAAGAAGCGGGCAGCATATCTCCCATAAATGTAAATAAACTTGTTTTTCTTAGTGATTGACTGAACAAGATGTAGGACTGAGTGGACTTGTTGGCTCTAAAGTTTTACATTGTTTTGTTTTTGAGTGCAATTATGTAACAAAAAAATCTACATTTGTAAATTGCACTTTCACAATAAAGAGCTTGCACTACAGTACTTTTAGGAGGTGAATTGAAAAATACTATTTTTTTGGTTTATCATTTTTACAGTGCAAATATTTGTAATAAAAAATAATAATATAAAGTGAGCACTGTACACTTTGTATTCTATGTAGCAATAGAAATCAATATATTTGGAAATGTAGAAAAAGCATCCAAAAATATTTAACAAATTTCAATTGGTAGTCTATTGTTTAATGATTAAAACTATGATTAACTACGATTAATTTTTTTAATCATGATTGTTTTGAGTTAATCACATGAGTTAACTGCGAGTAATTGACAGCCCTACATAAAAAATTCCCATAAAGTTCTGATTTAATAACAGCAAAACTGGGTGGCATCAAGGAGGCCTTCTGCCCCTTTACTTGTAGAAGAAACCTCCAGTTTTCACAGAGTGAGTGGAACAGCAATAATGTCATGATGTAAACAGTGTTCTTCCCCGTGAAACTTGGCTCACAAAGTCAGCTGGAAACTGGAGACAAGCTGGTTAACCCTTTAACACAGAAACATGATGTTAGTCATTGATGTAGAAATCCATATCGAAGCCCATTACCAGGGCACATGGGCCCTCTGCATCAATAAAACAATCAATGAAACATCAGCAGAGTGTAATGGAGCCCCTTGCTTATTTGAAAAAAACCTTGATTCCCTTTTATAAACATCCGGTCAAACAAGGGGCCTTACACTATGCTCTGAAGTGCATCAAAATTGGCCTGTGATGGACCATCAGCGGGGGCAAGTCCCAGAGGTGTGGCCCTCCTGCTGAGCACATCCTGTTATCAGAGCGGGAACCCCCAGAAGGCACAGTACAGAAGACACACCCGGTGGAAAGGTTCTAAGCCACCTTGCACCTTCCAGTTCTGGGCTGTCAAGTGGACCTAGAGTGCCCATTGACAGCTGTATTCAGTACCTGTGGCAGAGGGATTTTCCCCCACCCCCTGCCTCTCCAGTTAACCAGCTGTTTGTGTAGCCTCCTCTCCCCATTCCCTCCCTGATTCTTTTCTTCCTCCGACAAATATTAAAGGATTTAAAAAGCAAACAGAAAGCCCAGCTGTGCCTGATAGCCTCCCATGAATCGTGAGCTGGGCAAGGGAGAACTTCCTCAGGGACCACGCAAAGGGGCCTTTTTTTTATTTTTTTAGTTCATGCAGGAAGACTGAGGATTTAAAAAAATTAATAAAACCTTCTGTGTCCAAGGCTCATATTTTTCAGCAGCTGCAATTGTTTCTGATTCCTAATAAATCAGGTTGTCCTGGACAGCCAAGCTGCACAGCATTATCATTGGCTCAATACGTTTGCTGAAAGAAAAATAACACTGTGGCTTTGTGGGAGGAGACAGGATCTGCTCTTCCAACAGGTTTGTTGATATTAGTCCATGGTCTTGTCAGCTTCCATGTATATTCTGGATTCTAAAAGCTTTCCTGCATTCCCATCACCAAGATACAGGGAGTCACCAAACCCAAATATTACTCCGTGCAGCTAGACCTCGAAAGGTCTTTCTTTATTTTCCTCCCCCTTTCTGTTTTCCATCAACTCTTCTGCAGCATTTGTGTACATTGAGTTTACAGAGTTAAGTAGCTGAACTCAGGTCCAGGGTGAGCTATCTCACATCCATCTAAATAACAGCAAGTCTTTGCAGTATGCACAATTTACTCCAAGAGAGATTTTCCACAGGTACAGGAGGGACAAAGCTCTCTGTCTCAGAGGCAGTGCTGGGATGCTCCTGAGGACTGTTCAGATCCTGTTTTGTGAATAAGCAGATGAATCTAAAGGTTGCTACCTCTCTGTGGGGTAAGATGTGGTAGTCATGCTTGTACATACATATCATTTATTTCTGCTGGAGCTGCTGCTCCTTCAGCTCACACCTAGGGGCAGCCTCCCACTTTACAGCTGATCAACCTGAGTTCTCTCTGCAGGGATGCAGTGAGCTGACACCCATGGTGTCTATTTATCTTGATGCTACGTTTACATCCTTAGTTACACAAGGGAATGAGTCAGGGGGTTGTTTTAATACTCCCTCTAGATTCCAGGAGCTTTCTCTAGTGTTTCCGGGAGCCATGACATTTCAAGGGAAACTGTCCCTTATGTAAGGAAAAGAAGTATATACAAAGAAGCACCACTGAGAGTAGAGAGCAGGGAGTTTGGGTGAGCATCTTTCTGCTGTGTGCATGAGTGCTGCTAGTCTGGGGCAGTATTGCCCGCCAGTCTCTATCAGTTCCCATCTTCAAAGCTAGACATGTATATTGTACAACACGTATATATTGTATACATATATATGAACCCCATACAGGGAGGTCATGAGGCCCAGCTGGACAAGGGTTTTACTCTCCTTGTTCCCAGCCTTTCATGGATATATCTCTCTACTCTGCGAATAATGTGTCAGTTTGAATTCTTTGTCGCCCCTGTTAACCTCAATCACAAATCTTCATAAACACCACACATTCTGCAGATTTTGCAATATTTTAAGAGCTGGATACCTCAGCTTGTCCTGCTTTGCTAAATGCAATGCCCTCCTCTCTCAAAAGACCATAGTTGCGTGGAAGATGAGTCAAGTGAAGGCTAAAATTTTGAAAACTAGTCTCGTGAGTGTTTTGTTCTTTTAAGTGCAATACAAAGAGCAGCTTTTCTACTTAGTTTACTCCTACTACTTCTGCAGTAACTTTCCCAAAATGGGCTAGTTACGCAAGCATTGCTTAACATCATCTTCCCTTCCCCGCTCATAATATGTCCGTTTTCTAAGATTCAACAGCTAGAACCAACTTCAGCCCCGATGAGAAGAGGGGGAAAGCTCAACTGACCTCAGTAGAAGTTCACTCTCTAAGTAGGTATCTTTTCTAATCTGCTCTGTAGTGTCCAAACTCTCCCTTTTGCTGGGTTTTGGATTTAACAAACAAAACAACAAAATAAAATAAAGATCGAGCTTTCTCCTCTGTTCCTCTGTTAGGCCTGCTCAGCCCACACCCTAGATCCTCTCCTGGGA